>NC_056728.1:227583827-227593827 GCF_019279795.1 Protopterus annectens | reverse complement strand
CTTGATTAAAGTGTAGCTATCATTCTAAGTATTTTGGATTAAGCACTTGGGCTTCAGGCCAGTTGTTTACATTAAGAAGGTTTGTGGTCTGCACTGTGGTGGCAGAACAGGTAGCTTACATCCTTCTAAGTTGGGAACTGCTGATTGAGGGCTCAGTGTCTGTTATTCTAAAAGTATATTAATTCTGGTTTAAGCACTTGGGCTTCAAGCCAGTTATTTTACATTAAGAAGGTTCGTGGTCTGCACTCTTGTGGGAGGAGAGGCTGGACTCTGCCCTTCTGAGCTGGGAATTTCTGGTTAAAGGCTTATAGTGCCTGCATATTTGAACTATTTCTTACTGAAATTGGTACACCTTGTTTGCTGTAGCATAGACTAGATCCAGGCCTGCTGAATCTAGCTTTGTTTGTATGCTTGTTGTTTGTTTGCTTGTTATTTCCCTGCAACGCTAATTCCACCTAAAACGCAGCTTTTCAGTGCTTCTGTGGATCCCTAGTGATATCTGCATTGCTTACTGTACTTATTTCCTTGTTTCACTTGAAAGAAAGTTACTGTTTGTCATTTTTGCATTTAAGTTACCTGTAACACATTGCATTTAAGATACCTGACACTTGCTCACTAAAGCAATTATATAAGTCAGCACTAAAAAATTAAAAGCACTACACCCTCACAAACTCCCCTTGAGTACCTTGTTCCCCATTGGCCCTTTTTTTTCAATTATAAAGGAATTCCCAATACTATTCTAGCATGTCCAAAGGTCAGTTATCAATCTCCTCTCTGGTCCAGCTGGTGAATCTGGGAATCTTGAGGCAATGTTACAACTGCCTCATGTACAAAGACAACCCTCTCATCCTCCCAACAAATTCCAACACATGTGAGAGATGCAACCATATAGCCATACTGGAGGCTAAGCTCTCTCAACTCAGTACTGGCAAAACCAGTCAGGAGGAGAAGGAAACCACACTCACTACAATTCCAGTCTCACATAGACCTACCACGACAGCAAACCAAACACATAAACATACAAAAACATACTCGGAGGCTCTAAATAAAAATCTGCCTAAGCAGCAGAGACCTCCAAAGCAGACACCCAAGCAACCACTACCTCAAAACAAAACACGTGCAACACATAGCTCACAAAGCCAGTGTGCCGAACAGTCATAGCCCTTAAGGCTAACCAACACACCTGATACACTTGTAATAGGTGACTCTATCGTCAGGCACACTGACGTCCCGCTCACCAGGCTGAACAAGGAGAAGGTCACGGTGAGCTGCCTGTCGGGCGCTAGGATCCGCCACATAACACAAGCACTCAGGTCACTCCAAAGCAAGTACAAATATGACTCAGTCATTGTCCATGCTGGTGTGAATGACCTGAGATGTACCTCCCTGGACTACATGAAAAGAGACATAGAGGAGCTCTCTGAGCATGTAGACCAGGCCGGTATGACCCTGACCTTGAGTAGCATCTTACCCTCACCAAGAATGATGCCAAAATATGAAGACAAGATGATAAATTTCAAAAATTGGCTTAAGTATTGATGTCATTCAATGGGGATCCAATGCCTGTCAGCCTGGGATGACATGCTCAACAAACCACGATGCTTCGCTAGGGACGGCTTGCACCTGTCACCCCTGGGCTTTCGGATGTTGGCAAAGGCTCTTGCTACCCCCATAGTGCCTTTTTTAGGCAAGGCTCAAAAGACAAACCCACCTCCATAGGTATCACAAGGGATAAGAAACTAAGAGTAATGCTACTCAATGCCAGAAGTCTAAACCTCAAGATGCACGCACTCAAAACTCTCCTTAGCATGGAGAACATCGATAACTGTGCAGTAACAGAAACCTGGTTCAAGGCTCCCGAGAGCACCCCAGCACTACCAGGTTATACCTCATACCATGCTTTTCGGCCCCAAAACTTGGACCGAACCACAAAAGGAGGGGGAGTATCAATATTCATCAAGGATACCCACACCTCCAGGTTGGTGGCACAGCACGAAGCATCAGAGACTATCCATGTGCAACTAACAGTGGGTAAAACTGCCTTCCAGTTTATAGCCTGCTACAGACCACCGTCCCAAACCCAGAAACCCCACTCAGCCTTCCTGGGAACACTGGAAAATATGAAGGTCTCTCCAAACACCATTATATTGGGTGACTTCAACTACCCAAACATAGACTGGGAGCATTACTCTAGCTCCAACACCCTAGGCCAAAGGTTCCTAGAATTTATAAACTCAAATGCTATGGAACAACTTGTTACCACTCCCACAAGAGGGGAAAACATACTGGACCTGATCATCACCAACATGGGGACTCTATGCTCCAGACCAGAAGTGTATCCCTCACTTGTAAGATCAGACCATAAACTAATCTCACTGGATATTCACATCCTGACTCCACCCCCTGCCCTGAAAACCACAGTGAAAAACTTCTCTAAAGCAAATTTCACACTCCTCAAAACTGAGGTTTAATCCTTCAAAGCCCCTGGGCCCTGTGGAAAATACGGCCCTGCCCATAGAATCCTTTATAAATGCATTCTATGAACACCTTCAGGAATGCATGGATCATGCAATCCCAAATAAAACCAAGACCCAATCCTCCAAAGGCAGATGTCCTGTCTGGTGGACCTCAGCCATAAACAAACTATACAGTAGAAGGAGGAAGCTACTACATGATAGAGCAAAATCCCAAAAAGGGAAGGCATCTCTGATCAGTATTAGCAAAAAACTACGGGCACTCATAAAATCGTCTAAGGCCAGCTTCGAGAGAAAAATTGCACAGGACACTAAGGATAATCACAAGGCTTTCTTTAGTTATGTTAGGAACCTGGGTGGGAATTCCCAGATATGCTCAGAATTAGTCCAAAATGACAAAAAATACACCGAACCCACAGACATTGCCAACACCCTAGCTGACAATGTTCAGTGCAAACTTCTCCCCCCCCCCACCAAAAGGGCAAATATCTATCCCAGCAGAGTGCTGCCCCCCTGACATCTCAGATGCTCAGGTAAGAGCTGCCCTCTCCAAGCAAAAAACACAGCATCAATGGGACCAGACGGTGTCCCGGGCTGCATCCTACATGAACTCCAAGAAGAGCTAAACCCAAACATAAAACTACTGTTCAACCTCAGTCTTACTACAGGATATGTACCCAAAGAGTGGTGTACAGCAACAATGGTCCCTCTCCACAAAGGTGGTGCCTCAACAGATCCTGGAAACTATCGCCCCATAAGCCTGACTAGCTTGGTCTGCAAAGCTATGGAAAGGATCATCATGGACCTCATAAATAAAGATATTGGGGACCTACAGACACTGGATCCTACCCAGTTCGGCTTTGTTAAGGGCAGATCCTGCCTCTTAAACCTGGTTGATTTCTTTGAAACAGTCACCAAGGCCATTGACGAGGGGAAGGTGGTCCACACAGCCTACCTGGACCTCGCAAAAGCCTTTGATACAATACTCCACTCTGGCATTATAGATAAGCTCACCAGCTTAAATATAAACGCCTATGTCACTAGATGGGTTGCAAACTGGCTCAAGGACAGAACCCACATGGTTAGAATTGCTGGAGCCATGTCAGACTCCAAACCAGTTACAAGTGGCATCCCACAAGGCTCAGTCCTGGGACCTCTCTTGTTCGGTATATATTTCTCGGAGGTACAGGCCAACACAGAAGGACTGTGGCTGACCAAGTTCACAGATGACTGCAAACTGGGCGCCATAATCAACTCTCCAGCCGACACAAGCATCCTCCAAAAGGGCCTCATAGAAACAGACAACTGGTGCCAGAGCCATGGCCTCAAGCTAAACGCCAAAAAGTGTATAATCATCCCCTTTGGCAAAAACAAAGTGCCCACAAATTACCACATAGGTGGTAATCCATTAACTACAGAAGAAGTAATTAGGGACCTGGGGACCCAAGTTGATAGCAATCTCTCATCTGACAACCACGTGGCCAAAGTGGTTAGAAAAACATTTTATATAGCCCACCTAATCATGAAGGGATTCACATCTAGATCAGGGGAGGTCATCGTGCCTCTTTACTCATCCCTCATCAGGCCCATAATTGAGTACAATGCCCCTTTTGGGATGTACCTTACCAGACACCTGCAGCAACTGGAAAGACCCCAAAAATACCTCACCAAGAGGATCAAAGGGCTCAAACAGATGCCATATGCTGACCAGTTAAAGAAACTCCAGCTCTACTCAGTGGCATACCGCCTGCTCAGAGGCGATCTGTGCCTGACGTATAAAGCCATGTCCAACCCGGAATTAATGGACATGCTGCACCTCAGAAAATCCAAATCCCATCGAGCGCCGAGAGACTTGAACCTCAGCACTGAAATAAATAGGACATGCTGGAGGGACAGATTCATAACCCAGAGGCTCCCTTCACTCTGGAATAAAATCCCAGTCCAGGTTAGGCAGAGTCCCTCATTGAGTCTCTTCAAGAGGAATCTTGATGAGTGGATGGGAGATTGTAGGTTTACCCCGGGTATCACTTCTGTGTCACTGTTAGACAGAGGCACAGTATACTAACCTCGAAAAAGGGCATAACAAAATTAATACAAAATGGGTGGCGAAAGCCAAACACACTCTGGCTAGGCTTATAAATGCCCTAGGGCAGATAGCCTAGTATGAACCTATGAACCTATATCTCTTTCTCGCCCAGAAGAGTGAGTAGATAAAAGTTATAAAACAACAGGACTAGTGTTTCAGAAATGTTACTGACAGAGAGAGGTAAGAAAGACGGGATAATGATGTGGTGGTGTTTGGCAGGGCAGGCAGCTATTAAAGGATTAATAAAGAAATGTTCTATGACAGAAGCAGGCATGTTGGATGCAAGGCAACAGAAAGTTTGAAGACGTAACAAGGAAGAAAATTGTATAACTGATGAAATTTGTCAGGAGAACTGGGGGTGCATGACACAAATTCAAACTTGTTAACACTGAACAAATCTTAAATAATCAAAAGTGCTCCTCAAACCACTCTTTTTGTTGAATATAATCAAATGCTTTCTCTAGGCTGGTACAGCCAAAATTCCTTCTTTTCATAGGTTCATAGGTAAATACTATGCTAGCTGCCCTGGTGGGTCATGTGCTCAAATTAACCTTTCCCATTTGGTTATTACTTGGCCTTACCCATCCAATGGTCAGTAATTTTATATATTACCACTAATTTATTTATTTATTATTTATTTTACATTTGTTAACCGGGAGAGTCTAATTGGATACAAGTCATTTTCAGTGGAAGCCCGGGGAGAAAAGCTCCAAGAGAAAACTTTTTTTTTTGTTTACAAACAAAACATATGTAGAGGAATGCACTTTGACATACGATACATTTTATAAGATAGCATACATAATAATTAGTACTCTATGGTATTTACTTTTAAAAATACAAAGCACAACATTCCTGGGATAGATTGCTATCAGCACTAGAAAGTCAGGATGTGCAATTAGTGTTGCAGTCTTAAGTAGACAATGTGTTCTGAATTTGTTAGTTTGTCATTGTTAAATTAAGTTAGGTGTGTGTGTGTCTTTCGAATTAAGTTAGGTAATACATCAAAATTCTTGGATGTTTAGGTTTGTTTTTAAGTAATTAATAGAAATGAAGTATTAGCCAGGGGTGATGCAGAAGCGTAGTCGTTTATTCAAGAAGTGAATTTTGACTAGTTTCTTGAACTGGGATGGGGATTTGTTGTCACTTATATGGGCAGGAAGTGAGTTCAAGATTTTTGAAATGTAGTGGCTGTAGACCGACTTTCCAGCTTCATTGTTATATTTGGTAACCTTGAGGAGGTTTTGGGTGCTAGATCTTAAGGTTCTGGAAGTGGTATACAGTTGAAGAAGTTGTTGTAGAGCTGGGGTATTGTCAGAGTAATGTATTGTTTTGTGGGTTAGTGATAGTTGATTGAGTTGAAGTAGTAGTGGGAGTTCTAGCCAGTTGAGTTTTTTGAGGCAGTCACAGTGATGTGTTCTAATGGGTGAGGCTGTAGCAAATCTGGCTATCTTATTATAACAAATGTCAAGTTTGTTTAGGCCAGTTTTGCGGAGATTGGTAAGCAAAGGTGAGGCATACAGTAAGGTGGATATTAGGTGTGTCCTGGCTATTGTAATTTTGGAGTGGTCGGAGAGAAATTTCTTATTGCAATAGAGTAGACCAAGTTTTTTATAAACTTTTTTAATGGTTAAGGAAATATGTAGGTCAAATCTAAGGTGATTGTCTATTTCGACCCCTAGCAGCTTGGTGTGATTGGTAGGGGTGATTGTGGTATTGTTGTTAGAGGAGATTGTAAAACTATCAGAGGGAGGTATGGATCTGTGGGAGCTAAAGAGGAGTAGTTTAGTTTTTCCTGGGTTAAGAATGAGGCTTTGTTTGGTGATCCAAGTTTCGGCTAGGGAAAAGCATTCTTGTGTTTGGGAGTGAAGGAGGTTGAATGTGTTGGCTGTGCATGTTATGGTGATATCATCTGCATATTGCATTATTGAGGCTTTGGGGAATATTGGATGTGGGTTGATTAGTAAAGAGGGTAATGAGCAGTGGTCCCAGTATGGAGCCTTGGAGTACCCCTAGGGAGACAGGCAGGGAGGAAGAGAGAGTTGGTTTTGCCATATTACAGCTTGTTGCCTTCCCTCTAGGTAGCTTTTAAACCAAGAGATGGCAGGGATGGTAAGGTTTAGAGTGGATAGTGACTGAAGGGGTTTTGCATGGTTAACCATATCAAATGCTTTGGATAAGTCTAAGAATGTGGTGGATACCAGGAGTCCATTATTTCTGTGTTTATTGATGATGTTAGTAAATGCTGTAAGTGCAGTGGTGGTATTGTGGAAGGGTCTAAAGCCATGTTGATGTGTTGATAGTAGTTTATTTTCTAGGAGGCATTGCATTAGTTGCTTGTGTATTACTCTCTCTAAACGTTTAGATAATGGGGGTAGTATGGCTATTGGGGAGTACTTACTGAGTTCAAGAGAGCTGCCCCCTTTGTGCAGTGGAATAACATGAGATATTTTCCAAAGCTGGAGTACTTTACATTTGGAGACGGATCGGTTTATTAAGATGGAGACAGGATATGCTATGGCTTCAGCGGCTAGTTGTTAGTGTTCAGCAGGTAATTTATCAGTGACTAGGGTAGTTGGTTTGAGTTTTAGAAGTAGTTTTTCAATGGTTTTGGTAGGTACTGGGTAGGAGCTGAAGTTGGGGCAGTTGTTTTTTGTGAATGGTAGGGGGTGTATTGGTAGAGGTGTGGGTTGTTGGGATATGGTTGGTTGTTTGCAAGGGCTTGGATAGTTTTCGTAAAGAATTTGCTAAATTGTGTGGGGATATTGTCTTGGTTATTTACTGTTTTAGGGGTGGGGGTTGATGTTTTTCCTGGTTGTTGAAAAGAGTTAATTGTTGCCCAAATAATGAGAATAACTGGGATGATACCATAGATAATTTGAGGGGACCATGTATGGGATAAAATATTTAGGACCTGCCTCTGTCCATTAGTAGTACAGAGGGTAGTCTGGGGTAAATTTCCTGTTTCCCATCCACAGATCTAAGTTGCACTTGAATATGGACAGGGGTAAACTTTGATTTATGTGGATGGGGGTCTGTTCCACAACAGCGGTAACCTCTGTGAGATATACTTGTCCCTTCAAGACATTCTGTTGATGTTGCAGAAGAGGTTTAGATTCCTAGATCCTTAGACCAAGTATTTCTGATGCCATCTGACTTGCTGAAAATCGATCAGTAATGGGTTGGAGGATGCCAGACACAGGTCAACTCTTGACAGTGTGTAGGATACCTAGTACAGTGACAGGGCTTTGAGTCTGTATTTTTTTCTTATATGTCTCCTTGCCTGTCTCCCTAACCAGTGCGCTAACTCTTTAATGACTTTATTTTTGTCTGTACGTCTCACTTCTTTTATAAGCCAGTCCTTATTCTTATTGGTCAACATTGCCTACATTATTCTAGTCAATATTTTGTAATCAGTGTTAATGCAACAACAACTGTTTTTTTTCTTTGTCAAGTTTATTTTTATTATTGTTTTCAGTGTGTAATAAAAACAGGAAATAAACCAAAAACAAGCAACTTAGACTTCAATAGATGAACTATACAAGGATAACTTAACAATTGATAAGAGAAGCACTAAATTAAACAGTTTGTAGAGTATTTAAAACACAAAAACAAGTTTCTAAAGTACAGTAACAGGCTATAATATTAAAATACAGGTCCAGCTTAGGTAAGCCCATGTTAATTTGGTGTGAACTTCCCAAAGAAGCTTTCCAGATGGTATTTTTTTCTTGAACGTGACAGACAGCTTTTGTACATGTAAATAGTCAGACATACATAAGAAAAACATTGTCAAGAAAATCCCTTGCAAATTAGTCCACTGAGTTTTTATAGAGAAGTATATTAAATCAGGTAGTGTTACAATTACTCATTATTTTTATAGGTCTATAGGTAGTTACTAGGCATGGATTTTAGGAGACCATTAAGGAGCATAGCCCAAATTCCCAACTGTTCCAAAGGACTGTCTGTCTAATTGACTTGCTCATGCTCACAGAGTAGGCAAATGAAGGTGGAAAGATTCAAACCCCATACACCTGGTACAGGAAGCAGCTCATTAGCATGTCAGATCTTTAGTCCTCTAAATTAAATACTAGACTTTGCTTGGAAAGTCCAGCCCAAAATTTAAGCTGCATTGTTGCTAGAGCAAATCATGCACTAATGGCAACATTACCATCAGAGTTATAGAATAAGGCAAAATTTGTTCTTCTTATGAGGGACTTGAATTTCTTTAAGGTTACAATTTGAAAACTTAAATTTCAGCATGATCCAAGAAATGCAAAAAATAAATGTTGTTAAATTGAGCTACAATAGGAAAATAAAACTTAAAATTATTGTGCAGTGAAAACACTAAAAATAAATCTGTATGGCATAAGATCCATCCTGGTGGATCAACAAAGAATAAATTCAAATCCACAATAGCAGGACTGACCTTACTTGGGACCAGCCTCAGGCCTAACTCAGGTCTACTAGATCCAGAAGTGATTTTAGGCAGAATTAATGCTCCATATTGGCATTCAAAATTCATTTTAATAACAATAACCTAACTAAGCTAATTATGAACACAATTTTGAAACTATAAATGAAAATTCAAGAGCAAACCACCACGGACGAAAAACTATGCATAATAAATACTTTAATAATAACTAAAATAAAAGGAGCTATATCTGTGATAAGTGCTTTCGGCTATTCAGCCTTCTTCAGATCAGATCTGATCTGAAGAAGGCTGAATAGCTGAAAGCGCTTATCACAGATATAGCTCCTTTTATTTTAGTTATTATTAAAGTATTTATTATTGTTTGTTCCTTGGCCGTAGAGCAAACTTTAGCAATTCAAAGGGTATTTTATTCACTTACAATTTTGAAACTATTCCCATTCAAGAACTCTTTATAAAAGGCAGTGGGGTATAACCAGATACCGTCTCTAATCCCATAAATAAAAATAAAATATTGAATTTAACCAGAAATTTAAAATATGATATGAGGTTAATGATTCTAAAAATATATATTAGAAAGGGAATGTAAGGGGAAAGATCTACTTAAGAGAAGACTGACATTATAGTCAAGGCACATTTCCCTTTAAGGTCATAAATTAGGGGATAACAAAATGGCATATTAAAATCTGTAGATAAATATGCAAGTAGAATGAGAGAATGAAATGCAACAAGTATAGACAAGCACTGAGATATAACAAAAAGGTTACTGAGAAACAACTCTATTAGCATATACAGTAGGGACTAGAATAAAGAAGCCAGCTACGTAGTTAAAGCTATACCTTTATGTTAGACTGTGCTGCAGCATAAACAACAATACATTATAGTTTGAGAAACTTAATTAAAAAAAGAAAACATTTTGGCTTCTATGTAAACTGAACATTTTTGTTATGCCTAAGATCTTAGCGATCGAGTGCACCACATTTTTTGGAATGCTCCACATTTAACATAGAAATG